>NC_057814.1:483020989-483034709 GCF_018294505.1 Triticum aestivum | reverse complement strand
GGTAGGCCAGTCGCCCTATATCTTTGACTTGCACACACACACAATTTCGATGGCTCTCTTCATCGATCTCGCACCCACCCACTTGATCCTCTCTTCGACTCTATCGATAGCTATGACCGCTCCCTCTCTTCTCGTGGATTGCCCGACCCTCTATGTATGATATGGATAGGCCTCCATTTCACACACATTGCATGCAAAATTTTGTTTGAGATGTCATCGACACATATTCCCACAAATAATTCACGAAATCAACCCCCACCCCAAGACAAAAAACACTCACGAACGCGGTTTGTATCTCTCACACACACCCACGTAGGTGGGGGACGTGCACGAAGAGAAGAGGTGCATGCACGGAGCACGTACTCCCGTCTCTTTCCCAACCACACCCGCGCGGGTACACGGTGGAGCTCATTTCTGTACGAAAAAGGCAGCCCACGTGGTAATTTGGCACGTGTACTGGTTGTCCACTTGATGGAGGGAGGATCGATCTACCACGGGTGAACAAACAAATTGCGACTTGACGTGTTACGTTAAAAAAAGAGGCAAACCATGTGGGGCCTACCTTAGAGGCAAGGCTCTATACACTGGAGTACTTTTGATGTGTCCCGTCAACTCGCAGAACGAGGAGAAGCTTGCTTAGTACGCCGTCTCCCCCGCCCACGGGCGCGGTGGCTCGCAGGATGAGGTGAAGCTTGCTCCGCCTTACGCCCGCTCCCTCGCCCATGCGCGCGGTGGCTCACAGGACGAGGAGAAAAAATTACTACTCCCTCCGTTTACTCCTCGTCCCTACTACCTTGGTTATAGAGATTATATCATATTGTTTGGAATATATATGTCCTTTAGTAGATTTCAATATGAACTACTAGTACATACTCCAAACACTGATGTATATAGACGTATTTTAGAGTGTAGATTCACTCATTTTGCTCCGTATGTAGCACTCTCCCTCGCCCCTCGACCCTCGCCCACGTGGTGGACGTGCAACAATTCATTCGGTCTCATATAGCCAGAATGATATATACTGCACTACCATTATTGCTCGACTTCCCGAAGAGGCGAAGAGCCAATCGCAAGGTTAATATTTTGGAGATGCCAAGCGCAAGGTTATAGGAGAACGAGTAGTAGGTGCCGCGTCATTTATAAATAAAGTTTTTTTTTCTTCAGTGGCACGTACGCAATATGATAGGTTCATATGGAGAGAAAAGGAAACCGCTCCACTATATACATAGTCAGGACGGGCCGGCCTACACGGTTGCTTCCTGGGGTTGCTCTCTTCACACTCTCTCGCACAAAACGACTATGGCCACATCTCTAACATCCCGGCGGATCACGTCCGCTTGGGGAAGGGGTGGATGCTTAGTGTAGATGCGGTGGCCGTCGCCGACGGCGAAAACCCACTATCGGCACGTCCCGATCAGGGGTCCCCGCCGTTCTCTCTCACAAATCCGGTGAGGTTGCCTTCGTCCCTTGCTCACTGCCGCGACGTGGGCAGTTGCCGCCTCCCGCCGCCCTCCTCAAGGTTGAGCTACGTCCCTCAGGTACAACTCCCTTTATAGCTGGCTTGCACCACTGCTCCAGCTGCCCACATCACTCCCTGTGGATATTTCTCTACTTCTTTGCCCCGCACATACCTCTACTGGCTTCTACATACTGTATTTGTGATGAGTTTATGTCTCATCAACTAGTCTCAGTAATCTTATTCTAATCACGCTTCTTCAATTTCTTTGCCCCAGGGTTGCTCATCTCGATTTTGGTGAAACTGCACAAAATGATCCGATGGTCAAAAGATTGCAAACTTCATTTATTAGGAAGCTCGAACGTTGCCAGCAAATTGAAGCCTGGTCAGGGCTCACGGTTCAAGGGCTAGGGACTGCATGTATCGTTTTTTTCTTTAGCTGCCTCTGTTCCAAAATAAGTGTCTACTTTAGTAGTAGTACAACTTTGTACTAAAGTTTGCACAAAGTTGAGACACTTATTTTGGAACGGAGGGAGTACATATTTGCTATGATCTGTCAATCATTGAGATGCAATAGCATGCATGTTAGTCTCCTTTGTGTTTGATGAAATGTTGCAACGGGCAACCTTGGACGCAAGATACATGTAACAGAAGCTGGAAGCTTCATAGCATTGTACAAATTTATCTCGCTGATAAATTACAGTATGTACTATACAAGTACTTCCTCTGTTCCTAAATATAAGTCTTTGTAGAGATTTCACCATGAACCACATGCGGATGTATATAGATGCATTTTAAGTGTAGATTCATTCATTTTGTTCCGTATGTAGTGGAATCTCTACAAAGACTTATCTACTAGTAATAGCTAGCCCCCACTACTAGGAATTCTCTATCCTCTCCTTAAGCCACATCATCAAAATTGATGTAGCCGTTAGATGAAGTAAATCAGTCCATAATAGCCATCTGATCTAGACGTTGTGAGGCTCTGCACTGAGCCACATGCAAGCATGCAGAAATACCGTGGCACATGCATGCGAGTGGGTTTTAAATCACATCAACATGTCTGCATGCAAGCATGCACCAGTAGCATGCATGTAAGTGAGCTTTTAAATCCCATTAACATGTCAAAAAGAAAAATATAATCCCATTATGCAGTAGGAGTTGGCTGATCTTTTTTCCTTACGTGGGATGATCTAAATGATGATGGGAGTTTATTTAGTTTGGCTACCACATTTGTCATGCGGTTATAGAGTTTTTTTAGTTCTATGAAATCGATATTTTTGCGCAGAGAGATATACCGCTGTTCCGCGGCAACGCGCGGGGACTCATCTAGTAATATTTAGGAACGGAGGGAGTACTATGTAAAGAGTTAGGTGTCGCACGGTGATAGTGTGAGGTAGGCCATGTAATCACTGAGCCTGTGTGTTTTCACTGCTCTTGCACGCCTCCGCTGTAAGAATGGAGAAAATTGTAATCTAGTAGTAGTACCTCCTTTCGCCGAAAGCGTGGGACATCCAGCAGTCCTACCACCTCAGTAATAAAGACCAATGAGCCGTCAAATCACATAGACCCAGCAGTAAGTTGGACGGACGAAGCAACCATCACTCTTGCGCCAGTGATAGGCCGCGTCCGCTCTGCCCGGGCATGAATGAGGCACCGATTCTTTGGAGCGGCGCTGACCGTTTCGGGCGGGAAGCGCATGCGGGCGATGGAGGGGCTTTGGGTGGGCCAGGCTAGTCAGGAGCGGGCGTGGCAGCTGTCCGCATGTCCCTACCGGACACGCCCGGAAACGAGGGGATGCACCGACTCTCGCGGCTAAAATCTTACACTACACAACATCTCTCTGTAGGAGTAGGTCGATCTGTCGCTCTCTCTAACACACACATGCTGTTAAACAAACACACACACACACACACGCACACGCACACGCACGCACCTTGGTCCCGTTGCACCTTCTAACATGACTTATTACACCTAGATGGAGGAAGTAGTAAGTATACGAGATACGGTGGCACACTGACTTAAGTCGAATACAAGTGCCCAAAATTTGTGTGCATGTTATAATAAGGATTCACTTAAAATAGTACGTGAGCGAACAGAGGGATCAATTGGACAGTGTTCCCGAGCAGTAGCGAGATGTGTGAGGTAAGATACACCGCTGTCGCTTTTAATTTTTCTTATTAATTTGTTTGTTTCACCCTCTGACTGGTGGGACCCAACGTACTACGTGGAGAGAGGTAAGGTGACTAAGGCTGCATTATTTCTGCACCACTGTGGATAGTCTTACCACCAAAGCCACATGACACGATTATGATTGAAATCCCAATGACTCCCACACACACAAAAAAAACACGGCATGCTTGTCACATGAATGCAGGAATGTATAAAAGGTTATTTCCCTCTCGTTGAACATAACAGGAGGGTTGTGTAGCTGGTTAGCCTGTTCGCTCATCAAACTTGAGGTCTCGGGTTCGATAACTACACTTGAGCATAATTTGTGCCAGGAGGATTCTTTGACTGGTCAAAATGTTTTCTAGGGTTTGCACGCTTCACACTCTCTCTCCAGTATATATAAACACGCTGGAGCCTCAGCGCTTGTAGTTGCTGAAAGATCGTGGATGTCGCCTAGAGGGGGGGTGAATAGGCGCTTTAAAATAATTACGGTTTAGGCTTGAACAAATGCGGAATAAACCTAGCGGTTAATTTGACAAGCACAAAACCTACAACAACTAGGCTCACCTATGTGCACCAACAACTTATGCTAAGCAAGATAAACAACTAAGTGATAGCAAGATATATGACAAGAAACAATATGGCTATCACAAAGTAAAGTGCATAAGAGCTCGGATAAGAGATAACCGAGGCACGCGGAGACGACGATGTATCCCGAAGTTCACACCCTTGCGGATGCTAATCTCCGTTTGGAGCAGTGTGGAGGCACAATGCTCCCCAAGAAGCCACTAGGGCCACCGTAATCTCCTCACGCCCTCGCACAATGCAAGATGCCGTGATTCCACTAAGGGACCCTTGAGGGCGGTCACCGAACCCGTACAAATGGCAACCCTTGGGGGCGGTCACCGAACCCGTACACTTTGGCAACCCTTGGGGGCGGTCACCGGAACCCGTCAAATTGCTCGGGGCGATCTCCACAACCTAATTGGAGACCCCGACGCTTGCCCGAAGCTTTACACCACAATGATTGAGCTCCAAACACCACCAACCGTCTAGGGCGCCCAAGCACCCAAGAGGAACAAGCTCAAGGGCACCAAGCACCCAAGAGTAATAAGCTTCTCAACTTGTAACTTCCACGTATCACCGTGGAGAACTCAAACCGATGCACCAAATGCAATGGCAAGGGCACACGGAGTGCCCAAGTCCTTCTCTCTCAAATCCCACCGAAGCAACTAATGCTAGGGAGGAAAATGAGAGGAAGAACAAGAAGGAGAACACCAAGAACTCCAAGATCTAGATCCAATGGGTTCCCCTCACATAGAGGCGAAAGTGATTGGTGGAAATGTGGATCTAGATCTCCTCTCTCTTTTCCCTCAAAAACTAGCAAGAATCCATGGAGGGATTGAGAGTTAGCAAGCTCGAAGAAGGTCAACAATGGGGGAAGAACACGAGCTCAAAAGATAAGGTTCATTGGGGAAGAAGACCTCCTTATATAGTGGGGGGAACAATCCAACCGTTACCCCCACTTCAGCCCCGCAGAGAGCGGTACTACCGCTTGGCCAGCGGTACTACCGCTTGCCCCTATAAGTGGTACTACCGCTCCCCCTCGCGGTACTACCGCTGGGCCCAGACCGGTACTTCCGCGGTGGTAGGGCGGTACTACCGCATACGAGCGGTACAACGGCCCCCACTGCCGTGGCCAGTACCGTAAAACCCGACCCGAAAAAGACCCCTCGAATCGAGGCGGTACTAGTACGAGACCGCAGCGGTACTACGGCTGGGGGCTACCAGCGGTACTACCGCTCTGGAGCGGTAGTACCGCTCCAGAGCGGTACTACCGCTTGTAGCACCCAAGCGGTACTACCGCTCCGGCCCGCGGTACTACCGCTAGGAAACCAAAACTGTCATAACTTCTGCATATGAGCTCCGAATTGAGCAAACTCAAGCTTGTTGGATTGAGGAAGACGAGTAGCATCAAAATAGCATACAAATAGGCAGGGGAGGTATGCCAACAAATAGAGGAGTGAAACCTCCAACCGAGAAGAACCGGCATAACCTCCAACAGCAAAAACATCATAGAAGATGCGAGTGAACTCCGTTTTCGATGAACTCGAGTTTGTCATCAAGATGACCATAAGCTCCAAAACTCACAAAGAGAAGAACCAAACAAGAACCAATAAAGATGATGCAAGGATGCAATGGTTTGAGCTCTCTATGAACGATACGATCAAGCTACTCATCGAGAGCCCCCCTTGATAGTACGGCAATCGATCCTATAACCCGGTCTCCCACCTACCATCATGAGACCGGTAAAATAGAAAACCTATCAAGAGAAAACCTTTGCCTTGCACATGGTCCACTTGAGCTAGATGATGACGATCTTGACTCCCTCAAGTTGGACTACCTTTCTTGGTTGCGTTGGCTCGATGAAGACTAGTTGATTGCTCCCCCATGCTCCACTATGGGTGAGCCACTCTTTCGCACATCTTCACAAGTCCATTGTCACCACAATGGATGGCAAGCTTCAAGCATTTGATCTCTTCATGATGCTTCACTTGAACTTGCACACCGCAACATCTTCACAAGTCCATTGTCACCACAATGGACGGCAAGCTTCAAGCATTTGATCTCTTCATGATGCTTCACTTGAACTTGCACACCGCAACCTAACCCCACAAAGAACTCTCACGAAGATCATGGGTTAGTACACAAAGCGTAATTGACAATGCTCACCACACCATGGGATCGCTTGATCCCTCTCGGTACATCTTCTATGCTTTGTGAGTTGATCAAGTTGATTCACTCTTGACTTAGTCTTGATCAACCATGAATCTTTTCAACTCTCTTCATTTGGATGATGTCTTGAAGATATACATGAATGATCACACAATCTTCTTCTCCAAGACATGCTTGCAATAAGCTCAACTCTCACATGACCAATCTTTGGATAATTCCTTAATAACACCTTGGTCACCACATAAACTCCTTGAAACCAACACATGAACTTCAAGAAATGCCTATGGACAAATCCTTCAAATATAACTCAAGGCAACCTTAGTCCATAGAGATTGTCATCAATTACCAAAACCAAACATGGGGGCATCGCATGTTCTTTCAGTTGCTCTCTTCACACTCTCTCGCCCTCTCCCGCTGGAGCCTCAGCGCTTGTAGTTGCTCTCTTCACACTCCCTCGCCCTCTCCAGATCTAAACAAGACTTCGTTGGCCTCTCTCTCCCCTCACTTCTGCTCAAAGAGCCGGCAGGATCTGTCCGCCGGGAACGGAAGGAGGCTTAACGCTTTCGCCGTCGGCGAGGGACTACCGGCGCAGCTGTTCACTTTCCACCCCCAGCGGCGGCGCGGGAGGGCCTCCGACCCCTTCTTCTTCGCCGCCGTCCCGTCACCCACCGAACCACGCCCCAAGAACCTTAAGGTATAATTTACTTACTCCACATGCATTGCTCTAGCTGCATGTATACCATGAATCTAGGACGTGGTTCAAAGAGGAAAGGAGTGGGGGAAAGTAGTGGGAAAAGTTGTATATAGCATGAATCTAGGACGTGGTTCAAAGAGGAAATGAAGGGGGAAAGTTGTATAGCATGAATCTAGGACGTGGTTCAAAGAGGAAAGGAATGGGGGAAAGTAGTGGGGAAAGTTGTATCGCATAAATCTAGGACGTGGTTCAAAGAGGAAAGGAAGGGGCGAAAGTACTAGTTCAAAAAGGAAAGGAAGGGACAAGGCTGTAGAGTTTGAGCAGGACTAGATTTGCTGCGCTCACATAGGGAAAGGTGTCTAAAGATAACAAAACTGGGACCAACACAAATATGCTCCTTGGTTGTTTGTTCTTTGTTGCAGCAGATTGTGCATGACCACAGTACGTCGGTAGATGCACATGGTGCTGGTGCGTCCACTGTCCCGTGCAACTCATTAGCTGTTGTTAATCTAAGGCCATGTTTGGTTAAAAACTCCCTAGTCCCTACCTGCTTGGTTCCAGGGACTAAACATGGACTAGAGGTTATTAAATGACATGCTAAAAGACCATGTTACCCCTAGTAATGAACTAATAGAGACAAGGTGCGATGCGTGGCAGGGGCAACTGTTGGAAAAAGTCCCAAAAAGACTCCCTCGGGGTCTTCTTTCTTTAGTCCCAAATGCCCACTTTTAGTCCCTAAAAGTCCCTCCTGTTTGGTTTAGATGGGACTGACACGGAGTTTTTTTAGTCCCTACACCAAAATGTCCCTGTAAACAAACACCCTCTAATAATGCCGCTAGAAAATTGATGCAATGCCACAGTTAAAAGCAAATTACATGTTTAACCAATTTTATTGTTAATATAATCTCTATGTTAATATTAATCAATGCCACCGTTTGAGAAATGCTACTGTCTTGCTTTCTTTCCCATTTAGATAAGGTAGATGCTTCTTTTTGTTGGCTTCTGTGTCATCCACCGTTATTGACCACTAATTGTTTCCTTTGCACCTCTGTGTAAACAGGGTTATCTACTTCACCTCATTGCCATTGTGACCTTTTGTTGCACTGCACAAAACACTTTTTTTTAAGAGTGTTTTGTGCAGTTCAACCAAAATGTCACACCGACAACGTTGCTTGATTGCTTGATCTTAGTGGAACTGCACAAGAGGAGATCTTACTTCCTATCCGTTAAGGTGAATTTGGTTCAGATCTTCTTCTTGTGAGTTGTTTGAATTCCGCATCATGAGAGGTCAGTACTAGCCTTCTTTCACATGATTCTGCAGTGTGCTTTCATATGTTGTGCTACTTGTACGATAATGTTGCTTGATTTTAGGGAACTGCACAAATGGAGACAAGACTTCCAATCTGTATGTGCACTGTAATATCCCATTGAGGTAAGATAAGGATATTTCACAACTGCTGGCCTGTATTTTGCCACTTTCATTAGAAAATTAAGTTTAGTACTATACTTGTGCTCCCTAATTGACATGCCAAATCTTACATTGAAGGCGAAGCTTGTCTGTTATTGAACCAAGTGATGAAGGGGAAGAACAAGCGGAAGAAAAACAAAAATCAACTCCCGGTGCTGTAATGAAGCACTGGAATTGTGATGACACAAGTAATGATATAGTTTTGCATCTTAATTTATTGCTATGGCTGGAACGAGCAATTGTTTTGCCACTGATTTGATGCCACTCTTAATGTAATATGTAATTATCTCTACTTGTGCAAACAGGGATCTTCTTTGAAGATACCATATATTTTAGTGGAACTGCACAAGAAGATGTTGGAAACATTAAACTAATCGAGGAGTATATAGTAAGCATGGCCACCACCGTAGATAGCAACAGATGAGAAGTGCTTCATCTGTATGCTCTACACAATAAGCCTCCTGACAAAGGTTGGTACTCGCCCACTGATTTCATCCATATGATTGAGCTTTGTCATCTCTATTGGTGTTGTGCTACTGTTTAGATACTGTCATGAAAAAGGGGTATTGTCCTTGAGAAGTGCTTCATCTGTGCTGTTTTAAATATTTCCTTTCCTTTTTTTGAGCAAACAGGGATGCTAGCATTTAGTAGTCCTCTTGTCTTTGCACAACAGGATCATCTTCCTCTGAAGAAGAATATGGAGTACGTGAAGTGACTAGTTCCGATTATGCCAGGATGAAGAAGCCCTGTCTATCTTCTCATCAGAAGGAGCAGTTGAAGGATGGTTACATTATTCCCCACAAGACCAAACTAACTTCAGCTCAGAAGGACTGACAAATCTCCATTTTTTGCTGTGATGCGCGAGTACAATGTTGTTCTAGGATTCTTTCTGGTGAGTTCCATTTTTCTAAAAGTGTGCTCTACATGGACCATGTATGTGCCTGTTGAAACTGTCAATTCATAGTACAGTTTGCTTTATACTAATCACTTTTTTGTATTTGTGCAAACAGGGGTGCTCAGCTTGATTTCAATGGGAACTGCACAAAATGTTCATGAATACATCGAATCATTCATTTCCACCACAAGAAAGGAGGTGCCGATAAGTTCAAGGCATTGCAACATATAAGGGTGAAATCATACAAGCTACGCGCGAATTTGGTTGATTTTGGTGGAACTGCACAAAAAGAACAGCTGGTTTATTTAGCACGAGGTGCCATGTCAATGTCTGAACTGATGGCAAACCCTGCCCATTCCACAATCGTAGGCATTTGATATTTTGGAATGGGACAACCTTGTCAAATTTTGCTCATTGATTTTAGCAAGATATGTGTTTGATATTTTCGAATGGGACGCCCTTTGCTGTCAGCAGCGTCGATCAATTTTTTCTTTATTCTTTAGTTGTGAAGTAAATATTGCCTCTGACATGTGAGTCGCTGAGATGCATAATCATCGATTGTTTTGAATGTTCTCTATGAATTGCCAGGCCTGTGTGTTTGATTGCAATGTACAGAAACGCTAAAAAACTGCTCAAACTCTTTGTACTCCTTCTGTTCCTTTTTACTTCGCACATTGTGAAAGTGCATACTTTTTTGTATAAGATTGGTCAAAGTAGAGATACTTTGACTGCTGACAAAACTTGTATGCAGACTGGAAAGGACCGGAGGGAGTACATGTGAAACTGCTGCAAACGAGGTGATCACCCTGGGAATAATGCTAGTACATATTATTTTGCATGTTCATCCAATGCCAGTGATACAGGAATTCGAACTAATCGAAATAAATTCATTCATACACGGTCGGATTTCATATAAACATGCCGGATTTCATTACATTTCATACATTCTTCAACTAAAAAGGGGTGCACTGGAGGTATAATTAATTAACCGAAGCTACCCACCTGTGTCCCGCTGAGCCGAACAGAAGCTTCAGTGACTTAACTACAGGTGCAGTTGCGTAACTAACATGTGGCCTGTTGGGCCCACGTGTCAGTCAGCCAACTGCACCAGTAGTTAAGTAGAAGCAGCGTTCTTCTCCAGCGCAGCTCTCCGACTCCACGTCGCCGCCAAGAAGCTAACCGGCCGTCAATGGTTAACCCGCCTAGCTTGGCTTCAACCGGAGGGTAGCAGCGGTGGCCTTACTTGGACCCGAGCGGTGGCGACCTACCGTGTTCTACTCTTCCTTGTTTTCTGTGTGGCGCGGCCTCGTTGGCAGCGGGGCGGGGCCTCGGCGGAGCCGGCGATGTCCTCTGTCTTGTTGCCGGCGGGCGGCGCCTCAGCGGAGCGGTGGAAATCCTCCCCCACGTTGCCGGCAGGGTGGGGCCTCGGCTAAGCCGGCGATGTCCTCTGCCTCGTTGTTGGCAGGGCGGGGCCTCGGCGGAGCCGGCTGTGTCCTCTGCCTCGTTGTTGGTGCCGCGGGGCCTCGGCGGAGTAGGGCCTCGTCGACGCCAGCGGAGCGGGGACTCGTCGGAGCCGGCATTGTCCTCTGCCTCATCCTCGGTCTCGCCAAACAGCGCCTCGCCCGCTTCATCGCCCTCTTTGCTACCCTCTTTGTAGGCGGCCGCAACCTCCGCCACCCGCATGCGGTACCGCCAGCGCTCGAGGCGGCCCTTGCGGGCGGAGCGGTACGAGTCGACAGCGCCTCCTGCTCGGCCCGCTCCACGGCGATCTGCTCCTCCGCCTGCAGGTGCTCCTGGAGGAGATGGTGGTTGTAGGCGGCGTCGGCCTGCGCCTCCCGGAACTGCTCCTCACGCATCTGCCTCACCCTGTCCATATATTGGGCAGGGGCCTTGCCGATGGTCATGGTGCAATGCACCGGCGAGGATGGCGCGGAGGAGGGGGTTGGCGCCGGATCATCGACTACCATGTTCTCCATTGGGACGTCGTCGTCCTCCGGCTGCCTGCCGGCCAGCCGGTCGGCAGCAATGGCTGCCATCTCCTTGTGGTCCGTCGCCCGCCCGTCCCGAAGAGCGCTGGAGCGCGAGGAAGCCATGGTGGGCAGTAGTGGTGTGGACAGTAGAAAGGGAATGGATGCGGATGACTGCGGCTATGGCCAGCGCAGCAGTTTATATAGCAATGGTAGGCGGGCGGAGGGACGGACGTGTGGCGCCGGAGTAGCCGCCTCGGCAACCGCGTATCATTAATGTGGGCGGCAGATGGACGGACGGACGGCACTTGTGTCGTTTGAAGGCGGAGCAATTGCCTGCACCGGGAAGCGGGGCGGGCGGCGCTGACTGTTTCGGGCGGAAAGCGCGCGCGGGCGAGGAGATGACTTTACTTGGAGAGGATGACAATGGGGACCCACCAGGTCCATAGCCTCACGTACGCAAGTGCCTCCTTATTATTATATATATATATAACTATAATTTATTTTGCTTCCTCCTGGTTTCCTGACATCACGGTCCCACACCATTGTCAACCTATGTAGTAGTCAATGAATGAGAGAATTGCACAAGAAGCGGCCGACAGCTGGGACCAAGCAGCTCGAGCAGTATTTGTGTTTTTGAGGTGTGAGCACTGCAGAGTTTTTCGATGTTTAGCCCAGATATTAATTTTTCTCCTCTGAACAACAACGAAAACATCGCTGCAGGTATTAACTGGGCGAGCTGTGGCCCGTCTAGCCCAGGCCAGATATCCAGCCCAGATATTATTTTTTTCAAGCTGAAAATGGCTAGCCCAGCTATACTTTTTTTTAGGAATACCCAGGCAAGGGCAAGTTGTTATTCTCCGCCCCGCTGGGCTGCAAATCTTTCCTATGAGGGATGCATTAGGCTTAACAAGAAAATGGGCTTTAAGAAATAATAAATGGGATGTAATTATAAAAACTGGGCAGTACCTATAAAAAATGCACCAAATACGTGATTACTTTATAAAATATTATTTTTGGATATTGAAAATTTTAATTTCATTAATTGTTGCGAGCGCAATGTTTCGTTGGATTTTTACGTAATATAAATTTATATTGAAATTGTATTTAATCTGACTAGAAATTTCGGGATAAAAATATTTCGGATCCCATCAAAATGTGGGATATTTTATTGAATTCTGTTTTGAACGGTTGGTTGAAATGGGCTGTACTTTTAACAAACTGTAAATGGGCTGTAGTAAATTCCATTAGAATTCAAAAATGGGCTACACATTCTTACAAATCTCAAATGGGCTATAAGTTCTCTGCCACACACTTCTGGCCTTACTAAGTTGACGCGTCCCCTAAAAAACAGAGTTGACGCGTATGCAAGGCTTTGTCAACTTATAGTCAACACACGGTTCTAGCAGCAGTGGCCATTGGATGTCCATCCAACGGATGCCGTGCTTCTTCTTCAATCTCGGATATTCTAGCTTCACCCGCCTAAAAAATGATTCCTCCCCCTAACATCTGGGGCGCACCGTTTCAGAAGCTGACCTAAGGGCCTACTAAGTTGACATACCAAGGGCTTTGTCAACTTAGTCAATATAAACGATTCTAGTTGCAGTGACCATACGATGTCCATCCAACGGCCGTCGTGCTTCTTCAACCTCTGGTATTCTTGCTCCAGCCGCCCAAAGTAGCGCCGGTCGTGCCGCCTGCTCCTGCCTCCCGTGGCCGGCTGTGCTGCCGCGGAGGCCTCACCGCCCCTACTACTCCTACCGCTGGCCAGGCCATCCCTCCACTCACCCACACCCCCTGTTATTCTGCGGCGACAGCAGCGCAGCCGAACCAGTGAACCCTCGTACTCCTCTCCGCGTGTGCATCCACTGCCGCGTCTTCCCCGGCTCCATGTCGTCCCCTTCCTAGGCCTCGCCGTCGTCCACCGCCCTGGTGCTCTCGGCGCGGCGTGGTCAACATGGTCAAGGAACGACTTACATCGGACGTGGACTGTATGTGGATAGGCTGACAGCTGGGTCCACGGCAGCCGCAAGGAAGTGCCTCCTTATTACGCGCAAAATAATTATTCCTCCATCTGACAGCGGGGACCCACTGGACGGGCCACCGTATTTCGCAAAAAAAATGATTCGCCCCCTGACTGCTGGGACCCACGAGCTACATCTTCGCACGCAAGGAAGTGCATCCGAAAAAAAAGATTCGCCCCCCTGACTGCTGGGACCCACCAGCTACATCTTCGCACGCAAGGAAGTGCGTCCGAAAAAAAGATTCGCCCCCGACTGCTGGGACCCAGCAGCTACACATTCGCACGCAAGGAAGTGCGTCCAGAAAAAAA
>NC_057814.1:483019976-483020860 GCF_018294505.1 Triticum aestivum | reverse complement strand
AAAAAACGATTCGCCCCCCTGACTGCTGGGACCCAGCAGCTACACCTTCGCACGCAAGGAAGTGCGTTCGGGCAAAAAAACGATTCACCCCCCTGACTGCCGGGACCCACCAGCTACATCTTCGCAGGCAAGGAAGTGCCTGATAGTCGGGACCCACCTGGTCGAAGAGTACGTAGCGTTGTCATTCTGGTCGCGAACGTGTACATACATACTGGTCGATGTAGAGGCGCGCACGTGTCGTAGTAGAGGCGCGCACGTAGGATGTACACGTACGTACAACGGACAGGGTGCAAGAAAGAAAATACGACCACGTATGTGTACATACGGGCAGGGTCTCGAATGCCTACTCGCGCATACGTACGGCAAGGGCTCGTGTACATGGCTGGGTCGGAACGGAGAAACAGCGTCGTCATCGTGTTCATGCGGAGGCAACGGAATGCGTCGTGTTCATGGGGAGGCAACGGAATGCATCATGTTCATGGGGATGCAACGGAATGCGTCGTGTTCATCGGGAGGCAACGGAATGCGTCCTGTTCATCGGGAGGCAACGAAACGTGTGGGAGCCAACCGGCTGGGTCGGAACGGAATGCGTGGTCATGTTCATCGGGAGGGCTCGGACGGAACAGGCGATGGAAACGAGGCCTGGCGTACCGCAGAACGGAGGAAACGGACCTCCTATGTTCGTAACGGGGTCCTGTTGATTGGGAGGGGTGTGGCGTACCACAAAACGGAGGAAACGGACCTCCTACGGTCGAAATGGGGGTCCTGTTGATTGGGAGGGGTGTGGCGTACCGCAAAACGGAGGAAACGGACCTCCTACGGTCGAAACGGGGGTCCTGTTGATCGGGAGGGGTGTGGCGTACCGCAAAACGGACGAAACGGAC